>NW_027526334.1:0-25000 GCF_048455015.1 Haemaphysalis longicornis | reverse complement strand
ATCCGCGAGAATCCACACTGCCGGGTGTCCAAACGCTACCCTTCAAGTCTTACTAACTCCGCTGGATTCTACTTCTTCCTCGCATACTACGCAAACACCAGAAGAACGTACCTTCCCCGACATCACACTCTATCCAACCAACAAGCTGACATTGATCGGCGTCCACAGGCAAATAGAAGGGGAAGGGGGAGAGGGCAGTTTCGCACTAGTGGCGCGAAGACTGGGTAAACAGCGAAGCTGGTGCCCCCTGGTAGCTTGTTCCTGGTTCGGCTAAGGTTATGCGTGGTCATGTTTGGAGGCTGGACCAAGTTTTCTGCGTGGCTATGATTCGAGACTCGGTTGTTGTGGTTAGCCCTGGTCTGGTGTCGCCATTAGCCCCCCAAAGAGCAATGAACACGAGGTCACTAAAATATGTACAATGTACGCGTACCCACCAGCTTTTCTGTGAAATTTCAAAAGTAGCGCAAAGGCATGAGCATTTGCTCAAATATTTAACAGCGAAGCTGTTTAGCAAATCGTAACTTATCGTGTCCGCAGTTAAAGATACCAAGAAATTTCCGAGCGCGCGCACGTGTGCGCGGGTTTCGCGGTGATCGCCCGGCAAGAATAGCACGCACGCAGAAATAAAAGGGTGTGGGACACCTTCATTTGTAGGTTGTTCACGTTTATTTCGCTTTTCGATGCAAATATAAGGCTGATGTGCGACAAATAAATAAGAAAAAGACATCCCCCTCGCGAGGGGCACGATCAAATGCACAGCATTTCCGAGGGGGTGCGCCGGCAAGTCGTATCTCTTGATCGCGGGACCCGTGTCGCCATCTTTTGGAAGCGCGGGACAACTTGTGGCGCTTTCGAAACAAACGAGAAATGAGTGAAGGATATAAGGCGCGTTCGGTGCATTGAAATCTGTGTCGGTTTCGTGGCTCGGTCGGTTGTGCGCCGGGCACCTTGCGTTCCGCCCGCGGCGTCATGGGTTCGAAACCGGGCGCCGGAAACTGTTATTTCTTCCTGGCTGCGGACTACGACAAGGCGCGCCTGCGGACTACGACAGGGCGCGCATGCGGACTACGACAAGGCGCGCATGCGGACTACGACAGCGCACGCCAACGCCGCGTGACATTGTGAGTTACTAAAATGCTATGCATTTAAAAAAGTGACAAGAATAAAAATACGAAGACGCGTCTGACTTCTGATCCCTGTCTTCGGCCATGGCAGGCCGTAGTTCCGGCAATGTGTCCGAGCCGCCCAAGTCTAGAATCGGTGGCAAGAGGTGCTGAGCGCCTCTGCCCGCACATTGTCTCTATAATACTCACACGCGAATTCTCGCTGATCTCACACCTTTAAGGGCGAGACACGTGTCCGGAGAACGACGCGTTCCCGCACGCCACATTTCCCTCTGCAAAAATTGGTCCTGTAGCCTTCATGCGCGTTCCTCAACGCTGCCGGGCCGTTTTCCGGAGAGGGGAAAAACAAAAATTTGTGGTTGATTCATCTGTCATAGGAATCAGTAAAACACGAAAGTTGAAGTGTGCAGCGAAATCTGGAGGTGAGCATGATTTGTGGGTCGGCGGCTGTCTTGTTGGTGTGCTTGGCGAATGACGTCCTGCTGGCGGGTCGCTTCGGCAAAGGTGTACAGGCGTCATTTCTATGAAGAATATGACGTCAGTGAAATCTTGGTGTATCTCTGCATTAAAGAATTTTGTGTTAAAATATAACATCCGAAAGCGAACAACAGTAAATGTAACGTACTTTTTTGTTCTAAAGGTTGCTTCCCCGCAAGAAGACTCTGTGTGCAGGGGTGCATCCTTTACAGGGCGCTTACTTCGTTGTACTGGTGTCACTTCCGTGACGGATATGACTTCAGTGAAACGTTTGTGTACCCCGAATAAAACACTTTCCCGTTGAAAAGGCGTGTTTAAACGCGTCGTTCTCCGGACATGTGTCTCGCCTTTTACACCCGCGTGCAATGCGCTGGAAATGAGGAGGTGCACGGAGAGGTAGCGGGCTTTCTGAGAGACAAGTAGGCGCTGTTCTCTCTCCGCCAGGAGGTGGCCGAGGACAACCCGGAGCTGGCGACGTTCCTGGCGGCCCTGCAGGAGCTGCAGGTGTCGGGCGGCACGCAGTCTGCACCCGAGTTCCTGCTGGCGTCTCTGTTACCGAGCAGCACACTTGAGTACTACGTCTACCCGGGCTCGCTCCCCTTCCCGCCATGCACCGAGCGCACCATCAACGTGGTCTTCGCCACGCCCCTGCCCATCGGCCGCAAACAGGTGGGCGGGCACGTGCGTCCTTGCCTCGCCATGTTGCTGTTATACGAAGGGGTTGCTGTAGCAAATATCGATAAAAACATAACGTGCGGAGTGTTGATTGATTGTGGGCTTTAAGCACTGAAGGTATACTCCTGGGTCATGAAGTGCACCGTGGAGGAGGGCTCCGGATTGATTTTGACCACCGCCGAAATTTCGAGACATTCGTTTTCGGCTCCATTAGAAAAAAACAGCCACCGCAGGCGGGATCGAACCCACGGCCTTGAGCTCTGCAGCACGCCTTAAACACTGAGCCATGGCGGTGGGTCACGTGCAGCGTCGTGGTCTTGCGACAGCGCCGTAGAAAAAGAGAGAAAGAGAGATAGAGCACGCATGAGGGTGGGAGAGGGAGACCCGAAGAGACCTGCAAATATTTCTGTGTTCAGGTGAAAACATTGCGGCGAGACCGACATGCCAATCGTACCGGCAGAGTTCAGACGGGTTCACTGTTCAGGTACGTCAAAACATGCTATGGACAAGACTGAGAATTCTTTGCTGGGGAGGTTGCCCCACAAAGTTGGCTACGATGTCACCCATGAATTTCTATTAAGCACGCTATTGAGATAGCCCGACGGAGCCCTAATGCAATGGAGAAGCAGTTCGGCGGCATGACGTAACAGTACTTGTTTTAGGGGCGAAGCCCCTTAGGACCTTGGGCTGTCGTCGTCTGATGTCGTCATAGCATCATGAAGTCACGGTACTAAAACACCCGGACACTCGTTTTCTAACACCTCCCGCTAGATCGTTTCATCTCTGTGGGAAAAGCGCGTACTAAAAGAGCACACCGTGACACCCGTTTTCAACACCTCGCGATAGCACGCTTCATGCTTCGAAGATCAGAGACTTACAGCCAAGCTGCATACCTCTACCCCCCAACGGTTTCATCTCCGTTGGCAAAAACGCCAAGGCGCCAAGAATACACGTATCCAGTGCATGTTTCGCCCCTCCCCAGGTTTCACGTTAATGGAGATGGCCCAGGATTTTTATTAGTGTCAGCAGAAGAAACTGCCTTAAAAATTCTTGGTTTAGCGCTGCACTTGGGGCTGCATCTTGCGTCTGGCGCTTTCCACACTACTCGATGTAGCACCTGTCGATGATGGCGAGTCGGAGTTACGAAAAGCTGCGGCTTCTGCAGACGCCTTGTTCTCTGTGTGGAAGCCGGCTCATCAGGAATAATAGAAGTGCAGAAAAAATTCCCTCGCACTTCCCCGAGGGGGAGAGTGTGTAAGTGCGAATGCACGGTTGTTGATTGCGCGATTACGGTGGATATCGTGATCTTGGAGTGGAGAGGAGGAGGAGCGGAGAGAGGAGGAGGAGAGTAGCGCCCGCCGTTACGGCGAGGGCTACACGAGCGCCCTCACGCGTCGGAATGCGGAGCGCCCGCTACGCGAGCGAGAGCTCTCCCGCCCGAAGTGTAGAGGAGGCGCCCAACACCCGCAGTCACTGAGCGGAGAGAGGAGGAGGAGAGTAGCGCGCGCCCATCTCCCCCCGTTGCTAGGGAAGACGAGGAGGAAGACGAGGAGCGCGCGCACCCGCAGCTGTTGCTATGCGGACGACGGCGGCGGACGATTCAGGCTCGCTTAAGAAGTGCATTCGCACTTAATATACTAGAGTGCTAACTAGCGCTGCAGTTGCAGGCCGGCATGAGAATTATCGGAAGAGCAAACATTCGCGTCCCAATCAAAGAAATTCACCGGCCATTCCACTCTGTGAACGTGGTTGACCAGCGAAGCTGCGTGTGGTAGGGGATGTTAAAGGGTCCATGAAGAGAAAATACAACTTCGTGTAATTTGAAAGAACTAGGATTCAGTATCTCACTCAGCTCCATTACAGCCCCAAAAGATGTTTTTTAACGAAAAAAAAGCAAGAAGTATTTTAAAACATTCAAATTTTGCGCCACAGTGACGTGTTATGAGCAAGAATGACGTCATACGGGCCAACAATAAAACATAATTTTCAGTGCGTTACCTGCACGTTAGCATTCAAGCGATGCGGTCAAATGGAACTAGAGGCCCCATTACAGACGTCCAGTCATGTGTCGTCGCGACAGGTCAGTTAGGCGGCCGCCAATCGCACAAACAAGGTTCCGTGACGTCATAGAAAAGTTGCGGGAAATTGGCTAGGGGGTCGCGACTGCTTCACACGTTTTCTTTAATATCTCCGTTATTTGTTCGAAGATTGCGATTATATTAGTATCATTGTTATCGGGACTAAGCAGCCTTTCTAATAAACCAGACTTGTATTTTGTCTTCATGGCTCCTTTAACACGGTGCTTCCCTGTCGAGTATGTGCCGGGCTTTCATATCTATGGTCAGGTCAATATCGAAGGACAGCATTTCGCGCACGTTGCAGTTCGAGCCAGAATGACGATGAAAGGTCGACTCAAGTTCCCATTAGTTTTCAGTTCGATCGCGGAGTTGCGGGAGGAGAGGAGGAATGCCGGAGAGGAGATGAGCGTCGGAGAGGAGAAGAGGAATGCCTCGCATACTACTCAGGGTTCCCCTACGGGAAGATGACGACGGTGGTTAAACGCAAAGCTATCTCGTGATGGATTCTTTGGTTGGCCAATCCCTAGGGGCATCCTGCCACAATCATCATCAGCGGTGCCTGGCCAGGCATGAGCAGTGTGGATATGGACGTCGCACAACGGCGCCCACACAACGGCGGTGGGAACAGGCTCGACCACAAGCTGCTTCGCATCTAAAAAGTCTGTTTGGTATCCTTGAACTCTTGAAAGATGGCACCTCTACGCCGAAGGCGCTTTGAAGCATTATTTGACTCCCAATATAGATCTCCGGTTATCGCTCGTCGCTTAGGTGTGGTCTCGCGAGCACACTCCGCGGACGCCGATTTAGTATTGGTCCGCTGTCGACGTTCACACTCCCGTCGCTGTTACATTGGCGAAGGCGTCCCCTAACCGAAGTCCGTTGCCTCCGTCATGTAGTGGCAGCGTGACGGACGAGCGGCGAGGCGAAGCAGCTGCCTTGGTGTTGCCGAAAAAATGCCGAAGGCAAAACCTAACTGGTTTACTGCATGACGAGGGATGAACAGCGATAATACAGGAACAGCGTCCTTCTGGGTGGCTTACACCATGACTCTTACAAAGCAACAGCAGGATACAATTCTGGCAATCGTATGAATTGTAGGCCCGGAAGAAACGCATATTTATCCCCAGAAGCGCTTACGTTCAAACACCTTCACACACGGCTCCAACACAGTGCAGACACACAAAAACACTCTTTGCCGGGTTCGTGAGAGCCGGGAGTAGCGGCGCACTTTGAGACTGGGAGGACTGAGAGAGGCGGGAGAGAAGATCTCAGGGGCGGCTTCCGCCCGCAAACGTACGTCTCTACACGCAGAACACTTTTTTAGATTGCGACTGCATCTCATTCACTCGCCTTGTCCCTCCATACGGCGTTGTTGTTCTCCGTCCACACCCCTCCCCCATTCTCCTCGCCGCGCGAGCTACGCTCTCCGCCGCTCACCCCCTCTCCTCTCCGGTAGCGAACACTCTCTAGCGAGGGTCATTGGATTGGATTGGATTGGCTTGGCTTGGCTTGGCTTGGATTGGATTGGATTAGATTGGATTGCATTGGATTGGATTAAAGTGGATTGTGTTGGATTGTGTTGCGTCATAGCCGCGCCACGTTGCGTCATAGCCGCGGCAGGGGGTTCACGGCACGTTTCACGCGATGGGAGAATCAACCTAACGGAAACAACAACGGAACCCCTATGCGTCGCATCTACACAGGGGTTCCCGCGAGGGGAGGTGGGAGTAATTTTTGTATTTTGCAACTGCCGCTGCTTGAGTCAAGCCTGGCTAGCCTAGCGCGGCGGGTGCTTGTCTCAACATGTTCCAGGAAGGCGGGCTTTCCACAAAGCGCAGGAGAACTTCACCAAACTACATCAACTTGCAGCCCGCACGAACAGGGTAGCGGCGCGCTGAATACCCGCCGCGGGGGTGGCTCAGTGGCTAAGGCGTTGCGCTGTTGAGCGCGAGGACGCGGGTTCGATTCTCGGCCGCGGTGGCCGCTTGTCTGATGGAAGCGAAAAGCAAAAAACGCTCGTGTGTACGAGATTTCAGCGCACGTTAAAGATCCCCAGCTGGTCAAAATCAACCCGGAGCCCTCTCCTACGGCGGGCCTCATCGCCTGCGTTGTGTGTGCGCGTTAAAACCGACAATCAATCAATCAATGAATCAATCAATCAATCAATGAATCAATCAATGAATCAATCAATCAATCAATGAATCAATCAATCAATGAATGAATCAATCAATCAATCAATCAATCAATCGATCGATCGATGAATGAATGAATGAATGAATGAATCAATCAATCAATCAGTCAGTCAGTCAGTCAGTCAGTCGATCAATCAATCAATCAATCAATCAATCAATCAATCAATCAATCAATCAATCAATCAATCAATCAATCAATCAATCAATCAATCAATCAATCAATCAATCAAAAAGCGGCGCGCTGAATCGGAACAAGACCCTGTTTGCGTCGCATTTTGACAGCGGAGCTCTTGTTACTGGCCGTAATTTCGGCGTTCGTGCGTACCGGAAACTCCCCGCGAGGAACGCTATCGCGTAGGCGTCGCGCAGCTGTCGCAATACCCACTATACAACGGAAAGACACGTGATAGCGGTCGAAGGAACACTCGAGGAAAGCTTGCGCATGCGCTCGGTATTGTGGGAGAGCCTTTTGCGCGGGAGCTCACGTTGTCGTGCGCATGCGCACGGTATCGTACAAGAGACCTCATGAGCAGCGTTGTTGCAACCGTGTCATCCCAGCGCTGACACCAGTTGTTGAGACCGGGAGGGCCGACTCGAGCCGAGCTCTGTCGCCTCCGACATACGCGTGGTAGCGTGGTCTAAAGCGAGCGGCCAGCCGCTGTTGCAGCCGTGAAGAAGTCCAGAAGCCGTAGGCTAACGTAACTGTTTCTTTCATAGCGAGAGGTGAGCTGAAGCCAAAGAACAATGCCCCGACGGGCGAGGTAACAGTACAGGACTCGAGCAGAGTGACAGCATGGATTCACTGCTCAAACAGGAAGGGGTTACAGCGCTTGGGCGGCTTCTATTTATACCCGAAAGCGGTAACGGTCAAAACGCCAAGCGGCAGCACGCCACGAACATCACAGACACACACAACGCTCGTTCCAGAGTTCGTGAGCAGTCGATAGCCTCGGCGCACGTTGAGTCCGAGAAAGACGAGAGGGGAGGACTCCGCTGCGATCGCGGGGCCTTTGTGTCCTTGAAGAGCGTTGAGACGAGCCTCGCCGGCAGCCGACGAAATTTTGAAACGGATACTCAGGCTTGTCCCGGCATGAAAACATGAGTCACCGACACGGTGGGTCTTGTTTTTGAAGGCGCACGTAGTGGCTTCACCGCACAGCCGAGGAGTGATGCGGGAAAGTACGGCGGCGGGCCGATTCGTAACAGCGTCTTCGCAGTTCTCGGCATGGCGCGGCCGCGGATAGTTTGCATGAACTAGGCAGAGGCCGCGATTCGAAAGGCAGGTAGTGCTACTGAAATTAACTTCTTGTCCGTCATTGCTCAGCTACAACAGCTTCGTGATTCAAGTCTTGTGCATAAGTGGAAGCTTCCGCAGATTTTTTCACCATGGAGAGGCTTCTCCCTTCTAAATAAATCCATTCATTCATGAAGAGGCTTCACTGCGCAAACACGATGTGGGAAAGCCAGCTTATAAAGAGCAAGCTTACATCGATCGTCGTGATTCGGCTTCACTTTTAAAAGAAATGCATTGCCGGGAAAATCCTTTTCTGGGAGCAATATAACTCATCCTATTTTAAACTATGAAGGCCTACGGACTTTATCGGCATAAGATTGCGCTTTGCGAACTGGCTTTCCCACATTGTGTCGTTCCGCGCAGACGCCATAACGTCCTGCAACCTAGCCGTAGACGTCGGTCTAAAAAAAACTTCTTAACGGGGGTCGCAGCTTGCGGAACTCCAGAAACTGCGTTGGAATCTGGGCCAGGACGACACGTGTCAAGGCCTGGTCGCCGGCAACGTGCGGCCCGTGCATAGAGTAGCCGCCGTCAAGTCGCTGCGCACCGTCTTCCGCTCCTTCTTCTCCCTTCAATTCTCTCACAAGGCCGCAGGATACCACGAGTGCGCCACCACCGGCCTCCTGACCGCTGCGCCAGCACTCGCGCATTTAACCTGCAGGGGCATCCTTCTGCGGCCTTAGCATGCATCGTCCTCAATCGTCGTGGCTGGACGCTACTGCATACGCGAAGCTTCAGCCTTTCCGACCGACCTTCGTGAGCAGGCATTTCCTTTAGACACCTGCCGAGTGTAATTTGGGCTCCGAGGCCCAGCACGTCACATTTATGACTGATTGCCACGCTGGGAGTACTGCGAACCCAATGATTTATCAAGATGGCTGGCGCCGGGAGCCCAGCGTTGTCCGGACTCGACTGCAATTCGTTCTCCCCCATTCTTTTTTCTTTTGCTTTTGGGTGGCCAACTTTGTACACGAAAGTAATTGTAGTCGCTCATCGTGTGGATTAAAAATAATTATATATTTTTGGTAGACTGAATAATAAACGCGTTTCAAACTCCCGCTCCCTCGTTTCACTACAGCCTGCGTCAGAAACAACGAATTTCTACAGGCAGTGACGACGCAGCTGCAGAGCGCTCAGCAAACGTGTTTATGCCGGTGTGAGCAGGCTATCGAGCGCCTAGCCAGGACCCACATCTGTGTGCACATGGATCATAGAGCGGGCACTAGCACGGTTCCGTTGGCACCACAGAGAAGAAAAAAAGCCTGGGAGAGGCCCTGACGTCGCTTCTACAAAGGCCGGAAACGCCTTTTGCGGAGTCCGCCCTTTTTAACACGAATCACAAAGATTACACTTACGCCATATCCGTCACGAAGTGACGTCCAGTACAACGCAGCAAGCGGCCTGTAAAGAGTGCACCCCTGCACACAGTGTCTTCTTGCGCGGAAGCAACCTTCAGAACTAGAGAGTACGTTATACTTTTCGTTGTTCGTTTTCAGGCTTTATATTGCCGCGAACCAAGCATTGGGTTTGTTTATTTGTGTTTTGCTTTTACCGCCCGGCTGCGCCGGTCTGTGTTATCTCCGTGCCAAGGGAAGCGCGTGTTCCATTCTTTCTTTCTGTGCCGCATGTGTTATCTGTTCAGATAGGGAGAGCATTCCGATCTAACGTGAACATCCCGGAATAATCTTCTTGCATCTACAATGTTCTCGATGCGAATCGACGGTTCCAGAACCACGCGCGCCGAAAGATAAAAAGCCTGCAGAGCAGACGCCGGGGCATTCGATTCTGCGACGCTCGCCGACGCACGTACGTCACTTTGTTGACCACTGCTTCGCCGCCTCTGTATTCTTTTCAGTTGTTAGGGGAGCACAAGTTCGCTCCAATAAACTTGTTTCTTTTCCCAAACAACTGCTTCGTCCTTGGCTACGTGACATCTGGTGGAGGTGCTGGGTACGCACCCTTCATGCCCACTACAACCTCTGGAAGCCGCCAAGCCAGTCCAACAAGAGCCAGCCTCCGCGTGCAAGATTTACCACCCGAGTTCGGTCTACTACCGGAGAAGACGAAGAAGAAAAACGTCGCAACCAGCACCATGCTCAACCAAGCCAATCCTCCTGTCGTTCTGCAGCAGCCACGGGAACCGCCATCATTCCGAGGAGCCCCCGCAGAAGACCCAGAAGAATGGTTGGAGAAACTGGAGCGCGTCCGGAAATTCAACAGGTGGGACGACGCAGAAACGTTCCGGCACGTTTTCTTTTACTTGGAAGATTCGGCTCGCACTTGGTTCGAGAACCACGAGAGCTCCTTGACAAACTGGGCTCAGTTCAAAAGCGAGTTCACTAAGACCTTCACTACCGTCGTGCGGAAAGAAAGAGCCGCCCTTTTGTTGGAAACACGCACGCAACACCCCAACGAAGGTGTCGTGATCTTCGTTGAGGAGATGAAGCAGCTATTTCGCCGCGCGGACCCCGAAATGACGGAAGAAAAGAAGTTGCGCTTCTTAATGCGCGGAGTGAAGGAGGAACTGTTTGCTGGACTTGTCCGAAATCCGCCCAAAACCGTCGCCGAATTCGTGACCGAAGCCAGCACCATTGAAAAAGCCCTCGAAATGCGTGCTAAGCAGTATGACCGCAACTTTGTTGGCGCGGCCAATGAGAACGACTTTGGCAGCACGCGGATCCCGGCCGACAGCCTACGCGAGACTATCCGCGCAATAGTGAGAGAGGAGCTGCGGAAACTTCTCCCAACGCCGCCGCATCCCCAAGTCGCTTCCCTCACCGACGTGATTAGAGAAGAAGTGCAACAAGCGTTGGGAACTTCTACGCCATCCGAGGTACCCCGAGAGCCACAAGCTATGACATACTCCGCGGCTGTTCGTCGACCCCGCCCTGCTCCAACACGCCGTCAAGAGGCCCCGCCGTACCGCCGCCCACTGTCACCCGCCCGACCCCCGGTAGCCCGAAACCAGACGCCGAGGAAGACGGACGTATGGCGAACTCCCGATAACCGTCCTCTGTGCTACCACTGCGGAGAGGCCGACCACATTTACCGTCGCTGCCCATACAAGAGACTCGGACTGCGTGGTTTCTCCGTCGACGCACCTCGCCCTCTCCCTGGCCAACGACCACGTGAGATCGACGAGTATCTATCTGAAACCAGCCGTGGCCCAGCGCGTTTCAACCGTTCGCCGTCGCCCTACCCATACCAATCGCCGAACCGCCGTAGCAACGCTGACTTCGCCCGTGGAAGGTCCCCCAGCCCACGCGGGGGAAACTAAAAGCAGCAACTTCTGGAGGTGAAGTTGCTCTACGGCGAAAAACCGGAAACCCTCCAACGACGCAAGGACGCGCCGAAGACAGTGATTCACGACATGCCCTCATCCCGACGACCCGACCTAACCCTGATGAGACTCCCGAACACGACGACAGCTATACGCCGCGACGCTTACCCGACCTGACCGAGACGTCCGCTGAGAAGACATGGACAACGACGACGCACAGTGCCCGACCGTCAACACGCACAAGCCGAGATGCGACGCCCCGACGCACCCGGAACTCGAGGAAGGCGGCATCCGACGTCAAGGTGTCCATCGACGGTTTTGATGTAGTCGCCCTCGTAGACACGGGAGCCGACTACTCCGTAATGAGCGGACCATTTGCGTCTAAGCTGAAGAAAGTTATGACCAGATGGGACGGTCCGCACATACGCACAGCAGGAGGCCACATCGTGACGCCAAGTGGAACGTGCACATCGCGCGTCACCATAGATGGCACGACGTACCCTGCAGTGTTCGTCGTTTTGCCCAACTGCTCCCGCGACGTAATTCTCGGAATGGACTTTTTGACAGACAACGGCGCAATAATCGATCTCCAGACGAAGTCGATAACTTTTTCCTCCGACCACTCCATGACGCCGGAATCGAACCCCGAACACCGTGCAGCTGTAAGGATCGCCGATGATCACGTCACCCTGCCACCCCGCGCAAGCTTGATGATCACCGTCTACTGTGAAGGTGCTGCTCCCGACGTCGACGCTATCGTGGAGAGTGACCGAAGGTTGCTTCTTGACCGCGGTGTGTCTGTCGCAAGAGGCATTGCGCGGTTTAAGCATCGCAAATCCCACGTTTTGGTCACCAATTTCACCGAGGAGTACCAGCATTTAAACAAGGGCGCTGCAATTGCGTTCGTCGAAGAAACGCAACTAGCAAGTGACGTGATAGCAGTCGCCGACTTTGAACGCGCACCCGACGATACCTTCAAGCTTCCGCACCCCTTCGACGTGAATCCGGCGCTACCGCAAGGAGAAAGGAACAAGTTATTGGCTTTGCTGCGTCGCTACAGCGAGTGTTTTTCGTCGAACTCAAAGTTACGTCAAACACCTCTGGCGAAGCACCGGATAATAACCGAGGATGGAGCCCGACCTGCCCGACAGTCACCGTACCGCGTCTCTTCCCACGAGCGCGAAGCCATCCGGACTCAAGTCGACGACATGCTCAACGACGACATTATACAGCCATCGAAAAGTCCGTGGGCTGCGCCGGTCGTACTCGTGAAGAAAAAAGACGGCACACTGAGGTTCTGCGTTGACTACCGGCGATTGAACAAGATCACCAAAAAGGACGTGTACCCCCTGCCACGAATCGACGACGCCCTCGACCACCTCTGCCATGCGAGGTACTTCTCATCGATGGACCTGAAGACCGGCTACTGGCAAATTGAAGTGGACGAGAGAGATCGAGAGAAGACTGCATTCATAACCCCGGACGGCCTATACGAGTTCAAGGTAATGCCGTTTGGGCTATGCACGGCACCAGCAACGTTCCAAAGAGTCATGGACACTGTGCTAGCTGGCCTGAAGTGGCACACCTGCCTCGTATACCTCGACGACGTTGTGGTATTCTCCCGGACTTTCGACGAACACCTCGCAAGGTTGCAGTCAGTACTCGAGGCCATCCGTACGTCGGGGTTAACGCTGAAGCCTGAAAAGTGCCGCTTCGCGTACGAGGAACTGAAGTTTTTGGGCCATGTCGTCAACGCCGCGGGAGTCCTGCCTGACCCGGCGAAAACTTCAGCCATAGCGAACTTCCCAAGGCCGAAAGATAAGAAGGGCGTGCGCAGATTTCTTGGACTGTGCGCATACTACCGGCGCTTCGTCGCAAACTTCGCACGCATTGCAGAGCCGCTCACGCGCTTGACGAAAGATAGCACCACTTTCAGCTGGGAAGACGACCAAGAAAAGGCATTCTGCGAGCTGCAAAAACACCTGCAAAGCCCGCCCGTGCTCGCTCATTTCGACGACAACGCCGAAACGGAAATACACACGGACGCCAGTGATATAGGCTTGGGTGCCGTCCTTGTCCAAAAACAAAGCGGGTGCGAAAACGTAATCGCCTATGCCAGCCGTGGTCTGTCGAAGGAGGAGAAAAACTACTCTGCCTCCGAAAAAGAGTGCCTGGCTATTATATGGGCCATTTCAAAATTTCGCCCATACGTGTATGGCAGACCGTTCAAGGTTGTAACAGACCACCATGCGCTTTGTTGGCTCGCCAATTTGAAGGACCCCTCTGGCCGTCTTGGGCGGTGGAGTTTGCGCCTGCAAGAGTTCGACATTACAATCGTCTACAAATCCGGCAGGAAACACTCCGACGCCGACTGCCTGTCCCGCGCCCCTGTCGACCCACCACCACAAGACTCCGATGAAGACAGTGCGTTCTTCGGGGTTGTTACGGAGAGCGACCTAGCCGCCCAGCAGCGTGCCGACCCCGACTTGCGAGTAATGATCGACTACCTCGAAGGACGTAACGTCGCCGTGCCTAGAGCGTTCAAGCGTAACTCACCAGCATTCAGCCTCAGAAACTCCGTCCTCGTGAAGAAGAATTTCAGCCCCGGAACAAGAACGAATTATCTACTTGTCATCCCCGCAGACCTTCGTGACGAAATTTTGGAAGCGTCCCACGACGACCCGTCTTCCGGACATCTCGGCACAGCTCGCACTATTGCAAAAATTAAGGCGAAGTACTTCTGGCCCCGCCTTACATCCGACGTCACCCACTACGTTCGGAGTTGCCGGGACTGCCAGCGACGAAAAACGTCGCCGACAAGACGCGCCGGACTTCTACAACCGATCGCCGTCCCGCGGAGGCCCTTTCAACAAATTGGAATGGACCTTCTAGGCCCGTTCCCGACGTCACGATCGGAGAACAAGTGGATTGTCGTAGCGACAGACTACATGACGCGCTACGCAGAGACCGCCGCTCTTCCGCGGGGGACTGCACAAGAAGTCGCCAAGTTCTTTATAAACCAAGTTGTGCTGCGACATGGAGCCCCTGAAGTCCTAATCACGGACCGCGGAACGGCCTTTACCGCGGAGCTGATGCAAGGAATCTTACGCTACAGCAACACGGATCACCGAAGAACGACGGCGTACCACCCCCAAACGAACGGACTAACAGAACGTCTGAACAAGACAATTGCGGATATGCTGTCCATGTACGTCGACGTTGAACATAAGACTTGGGACGAAGTCCTCCCGTATGTCACGTTTGCGTACAATACAGCGACGCAGGAAACTACGCAGATGACACCGTTCGAGCTTGTCTACGGAAGACGACCGACTACGATGCTCGACGCCATGCTTCCGCATGCAGAAGACGACGACCTCAACGCCGACGTCCAAGGATACCTTCAACGTGCGGAGGAGGCCCGCCAGCTCGCTCGAGTTCGTATAAGGGACCAGCAGCTGGTGGATGCCGGCCGCTACAACCTCCGACGCCGAGACGCCGAGTACCAACCAGGGGATCGTGTGTGGGTTTGGACTCCCATCCGACGACGCGGACTGAGCGAGAAACTTCTGCGACGGTATTTCGGACCCTACCAGATTCTGCGACGTGTTGGCCAACTTACCTACGAAGTGATCCCCGATGGGGACTCCGGCACATCACGACGACGTACGCGGCCCGAAGTCGTCCACGTGGTTCGCTTAAAACCTTTCTACGAACGATGACGAACTTTTATTTTCATTTTTGGGACTGTTGCTTATGTTAGCATCGGGTCGATGCACTCTTAGAGGGGGGGTAATGCCGCGAACCAAGCATTGGGTTTGTTTATTTGTGTTTTGCTTTTACCGCCCGGCTGCGCCGGTCTGTGTTATCTCCGTGCCAAGGGAAGCGCGTGTTCCATTCTTTCTTTCTGTGCCGCATGTGTTATCTGTTCAGATAGGGAGAGCATTCCGATCTAACGTGAACATCCCGGAATAATCTTCTTGCATCTACAATGTTCTCGATGCGAATCGACGGTTCCAGAACCACGCGCGCCGAAAGATAAAAAGCCTGCAGAGCAGACGCCGGGGCATTCGATTCTGCGACGCTCGCCGACGCACGTACGTCACTTTGTTGACCACTGCTTCGCCGCCTCTGTATTCTTTTCAGTTGTTAGGGGAGCACAAGTTCGCTCCAATAAACTTGTTTCTTTTCCCAAACAACTGCTTCGTCCTTGGCTACGTGACAATATTTAAACACAAAGTGTTATATGCCGAGATACACCAAAATTTCACTTACGTCATATCCGCCGCGGAAATGACGCCAGTACACCTTTGCCGAAGCGACCCGCCAGCAGGACGTCGCTCGCCAAGCACACCCGCAAGAAAGCCGCCGACACGCAAATCATGCTCAGCTGTAGATTTCGTTGCACACTTCACTTTCGTGTTTTACCGATTCCTATGACAGAGTAATCAACCGCAGGGTTTTTGCCTGTATTTTGCGCGCACACTCCAACTTTTCTGCCTTCACTTGCTCCACTGTCGCCTGCTTTGTCTCCGGCTGCGGACCGTTGGCTATCGACTGGTCCGCGAAGCGACGCAGGACGTCGGTTGGCTGGCTTCGGCGCCGTTGCTAGGACGCGGTTGCTAGTGGCCTCCGATGAGCGGTAAAAAAGCCGTGTGACTTCCTCCACGCTCCTCCCAATGCGCCGGTGGCTGCCGGGGCTTCTCCTAAGCTTTTATTTTAACCATGGTTGGTACCAAATCATCTTTATCACGTGACTTTACACGCCGGGACCACTTAGGTGCCGCTAGAGGGCCCCCAGAGGAGCAGTGTTGTGCGTACATCCGCCATCTTGAGTCCCAAATTCGTGTGTGAAAGCCACCGTCACGCATGTAGGAACCGCGGCGCCAGTGGCAGCGGCTAGGAGGAGGAGATGGAGTAGAAAGAAGAGGAGGAAATACTTTCAATGAGCATTATAAACGGCCCATGGGGTCCAGGGGAATGGTTCCTTCTTCACTGGAACGCATGTGCAGCCCGCGCCGCCTGTGCTATGGCCACCAGCAACTGCTGGGTAGGCTTAGGGGATCTGGACAGCAGTACCTCCCATTGCCGTACTTGGGAAGTCGACGGGAAGAGGGGATGCTGCTCAGGGCTAAATTCGCACACTCCGATTATGTGGCCGAGTGTGTACATACTTCTGAGCAAAATTTACATTCCGGGTTGTAGAGATTCGGGTACATTGGTATGGTGTATTGCATTGGTACTGGTATAAATAAGTACGGCATTGGATAACACGGCTATCTTTTCTGCGTTTAATTTATGTTTGTGAAGACACCCGTTAAACATTGTTCTCTGCTAAAAATGTGCGCTGTACCATTCCCCTCTCCAATGCCCGTTGGGCCATGAGGGTGCATGAAATAAATAAATGAAAAATAAATGAGCACTAAGAGAAGACGTGTCGGGTGTGAAAAGGAGCCGAATCGTGTAAACCGTGATGCAGTTTGTTGCAGTCGTTGCACTCGCCCACGTCGTCTTCATGCTGCCATCGGACTTGGCTGTCAGACTGCCGGATCTTCTCCAGCTCCACCTGGGCCCCGAATCAGGAAAAACAGATTAGAACGCTCGTTTCTCTCTAGCCGCGTTTACATGAATGCGACAGAATGCGATAGCAGCGCGTCAGATTTCCTAGCGCATCACGAGTAATGCGATGCGCTAGCGTTTACATGTGGCGCATTACCCCTGGTGCGATGGTGGCGCCATACGGTGTCGCACATCGAAGGTAAAGCAGCGTTTCTGGCGCTTCCGAAGCTTCCGGCACGGCTGGTTCTGTTCTTTTTTCAGGACTCGCATCTTCTGGCGTCTTACACTCTATTTAGACGTTTTTAAATGCAAAGCTGCATTTGCAGGGCTTACTTTTCTTGTCGACATAATTTCTAATGCGATGCGCTCGCGTTTACATGCACTTCGAAAGTCGACTTACGCGTCTCAATCCAGCCCTGTCTGGCGCATTAATGCGACGCGCTTTCCTAGCGCATTAGCCCCGTTTACGTGGATGCGATGCGCTAGAAAATTGATGCGATGCGATGCGCCACTTGTCGCATTCATGTAAACGCGGCTTCTCAAAGCCACGAAGGATCGCTTAAGGGGGAACAGTAGTCTGAGAAATTTTTAACATGCTTTTTCAAGCTGTTTAAGCTTGAGCCCGGCCAGGCGGCGTTCGAAAAAAAAAAAAGGAAAATACCGAATGCACGACAGTGTGAGCGTTCTTTGCTTTCCAGCGTAACGGCGCATCGGAGAAGACTAAGGCGAGTGAATGCCCCTGCAAGTCCTGTTGGCCGTCTCTGAAAGTAAGCCCATGATTGCGGTGCGCAGATTTTCCAGATGTCTGGCCGGACAACGATTTTCTGGAGTATCTCGACTTCTACATGACGGCGGCAGCTTAACGTCCACCCTTTGATAACTCAGTACACACAGCGTGACAGACTCACGAGATAATTTCCACTGACAACCCAGTGGTTCGCCAATGGGGTTTCGCTACGGCTTCCCATAAGACAATAAATTATCCTGTGAACGGATTCCCAAAAGCCAACGCAATGGGCCTCGCAAAAGGTATCTAGAATGTAACGCACACTAAACTCACGTTGTAACAAAATCGGTTTATTCGAAATCTCCATGCACTCGAAGCGTTTCATGATCGCGCTTATACATAACAATGAAAACGAGCCGCCATCTCTGCTTTTAACAAAGTATCGTTTATTACAAGGCAAGCTTTATGTACAGCAAACTGTGTTATAACCAGAGTTTACATTTACTGTATCTGGTTCCGCCCCACCCCCTCCCTTCGCTTATCGGGAGAGAGAGTTTCTGGGAGTTGGTCGTACATCTGATCTGTCATTAAATTGCTGCTACAGGTTGCCGTCATTCCGCAATAACTTTGGACGCTAAAACGCCCAGGAAAGATGGCCGTTTATTTTTATGTAATCTCTTGAAGCAAGCAATAGAATTATTGCACTCTAGTGCTTTGAAACGGTGAGTGTGATAAGCTACGAAATAATTCAAATAGCTTCAATGTACTTGGACCTTGGTCTTATGTCGAGTTTTACTTTCCAATTCGGGGTAGGCTAAAAATGAAGAGTCCACAGATGCAGTGCAAGTCACGAGGAACCACTAAGCGTGATTAATAGCCTCTATATTTACAAAATATCTTCAACAACAAAAGAGTGTCTGCCTTTTAACACACTGTCAGTAATGCCACAAATTTGGTAATTTAGTATTTCAGATTCCATTTTTCCTCTGCTCGCTCATTCACAGCGTCCCGCTCTTCCCTTCACCTAAATACTTTTCTCCATCTCACGCAATAAAAAAAAGATGATTCTTATCAAATTCCTGAAATAGAGAAAAAAACAAACACCAACAAAGGCAATAAAACGTTTTTCACTTTCAGCCTTACAACTCCGGCCATTTCGATGAGGCCACTGTGCTGAAGAAAATGCCGCGCTTGTACCGTCACATTTCGCCCGGTCTTACGCTCTCTTCAGCTCGTCTGGACAGACTGATTACGTAAAGGGAAAAACGAAAAGTAATTCGAGGCAACGGAAGATAATTGGCTGTTCCACCCCCTTCGCTCCCCAACCCGTTGCAGCATCTATTAGGTTTGGCTGTTTTAATTTTCCCTCCGAAGTTGGCGTCCCCTTGCTTGGGAACACGCAATTCTTACCATCTTTTTCCTTAGCTTCGAGCTCCCATCGGAACGTTCTCTCGGAGCGGCCAAGTTGAATGAATAAGAAATGATCGGGAAACCAGCTTTTTCATTCGGCATGCACCAGAACACTCCGCTTTTTTTATAATCATCCTTTCCTAGATTAAATTACAGCTACGGGACAAAAACTACGACCTGCTTGCCTTCGCTCCGCCGTCTCGGCTGGTCCGCCCAGCTTTTATACGTGAGGAGCATTTGATTAGTACCGCCCACGGCGAGTATATAAAAAAAACAGAGAGAACAGACGGCGAAAGTGTTTTACTAAGCATCCTTCTGAGTGCACCCCTCATTGTTTTTTTCATTTGGTAGAAAGCACTTATAGCTAGACCTACCGTGTTCACTTCCGACGCTCTCTCTCTCTGTCTCTCTTTCTATATATATATATATATATATATATCGCGAATCCGAAAATGGGAAATGAGGGGCTCCGTGAAATAAGACCGAAAATAAGGGTTGGCAGTCAAGAAAACCTCGGAAAGCAAAGGGGTGGTTGTGGTGGGTCATAGAAAGAGATGGAGAATTTTTTGAGTCGAAAAGAAAGTGGTGAAAAATGCCCGCCGGGTGGGATCCGAACCCACGACCTCCAGATCCCACCCGGCGGGCATTTTTCACCACTTTCTTTTCAAAAATTCTTCATCTCTTTCTATGACCCACCACAACCTCCCCTTTGCTTTCCGAGGTTTTCTTGACTGCCAACCCTTATTTCCTGTCTATATATATATATATAAATCTAGAGAAAGATAAAGTTCACAAAGCGCGCAGAAATAGTATAAGTAAAGAGTCAGATACACAGCAAGAACAATAACCAACAAGGTTTACTTACGTAGCGGCAACGGGACTTGTCTTCATCAGAGTACAGTTACATGATTTTGCTGTCACAAACATTGGGAACACATTTCTTATATAGCTTTGCAGAAAACTGTGAGAACGAGGGGGAGCTGTTTCGGAAACGGAGAGTATGCATTCAGTCGGGCTACGCCTCTGATACAACAACAACAACAACAACAACAACAACAACAACAAAAAAAAAACGAAGGGGGGGGGGAGCGAGAGAGAGAAAGGGGTCGTGTTAACAAAGCAGCGTTCAAGGTTGCACCATGACGGGGCAAGGTATGCGTCGTGGGCTGCAAGTTCACACAATGCGGGAAACTGGGTTTCAAAAGTAAGGGAAGAGTATACAGTAAGGTATTCAGTGGCTGGGGAGACTCGTTGGGGCGGAAGCGAAGATGGGTGTGCCCCCCGCGGATGAAGAGAATAGATACGGGGCACAAAAGAGCATTTCACAGAAGCTAGCGACTGAACAGGAAATACGTAGGGTCACAAAGGGTTAAACATGAATAGATCACAAAGGGTTAAGCATTCTTAAGTGGTGGTGGGAACGAGGCGTCCTTGTCCAGGAGAAATGGCATTGTTGAGCCGCATTAGGCTAATAAAGCTGCTGTATTTGGAGAGTTTCTGCGAATTCTGATGGGAAAATCAAGGGTAGGATTAATGAACATAGTTATAAAAATTATGAGGCCGCCAATTTTAATCGAGGGTTTTCCGTTAGTTTTCCGTAACTTTCATTAATTCCAAGTGTGGCTGACCCAAACTTATAAATGAGATAAGATTCCCGAACCTCGCGGTCGTGGTGCGTTTTGAAGGCGGATTCTAAAATGGTTGCTTTAGGATGTTCAAATGCATGCCCGGGACTGTTCACATACCTTGACAGGGGCAAATAAGGGCCGCTTTTTGCATGAGAGCGGTGATTATTGAACCGTATTCGGAAGGGCGTTTTAGTTTGGCCGATATATTGTTGCCTACAAACAGTGCACTCTAGAAGGTATACGAAATTAGTGGAGTCACAGTTAAAGGTACCTTTTATATTTACGTAGTAGTCTGAAGCCGTGCTGGTGGCGCGCTGTGTAGTGGTCATATGTGGGCATACTTTACATCTGGGTTTATTTTCCGATGTAAAGTATGTAAAGTATTACATCCTTTCTTTAAAGGGAGTCCTCTCCCTGAAACGTCAGTAAACTTATTTCTATTTTCTACATCTTTTTCGTTTGTCTCTGTCTCTACTAAACTTATATATATATATATATATATATATATAGGGAGTAGTAGAACTTTGAAGATGGTAGAGAACACAAGAGAAGAAAAACTTCGAACAAGGTAAAAGCACGATTGTGGCGTATACGTTTCAGCAAAGAGAACTTGCTTTCCTCAGGGGCCTTTTTTTTTTTTATCTTTGCTTTGGGCCTGTTGGTATGAACATCGTGAACAAGAGTTTTCATGGCCTCGATGGTGCTTTCAGCGGTGTTGTTCTTTAAGTCGTTAGTGCCAAAGTGTAGAACGAAGTGAGTGATGTTGCGTGGGGCGGCGTCAATCAGTTTTCTGATGTCATGGGTTGTGGCGCCGCTTTGAAAGCTGATGTATGGTGAATGTTGTCCGGAAGGGAAGTGGTCGTGAATGTACTTAAAGTGGCTATCACCGATGAGAGCTATGTGTGCCAGGGAGAGGAGAGGGGGCTTACCTTGCTCTGTCATCTTCGTACAAGGTGATCATGTGGGACTAGTGAATGAGTAGGTGGGTGAGTGAAACTCATAACTGAGGATCGCCAGGTCAAGCTGATATAAAAGTATACAGAACGAATATAAACTACTGGAACCAAGGGTAATGAACAAAACAGAGACAGAGATGAAATAAACGAATTCGGACTCCAGAAAATATGAAGAATCAAATAGCAACAGACGGAGAGGCTCGGCTCTGGCGTAGCCACTGGTGTGTGTGCGGGGAAAACCCGGCACCCTTTCAGCAGCCACTCAAGAGATACGGCGTCCCACTGCCGCCACCCCATTTCTCTGATTAGTACCGCTAGGCAAATACTATTCCGTTTTCTTGCTCCGGTCAGCGCTAGATCGGCTCTACACACGCGAGCAGTCAGCTCAGACGCTGCAACAGGCGCACACACAGCTGACAGGTACACGGATGGAGTGCATACGCGACCTGCGACAAAAGACACTTTCACAGCATTGTGGCAGCGTTTCAGCCATGGAGCACAATCGACCTGAAAAAGGGAGAAGTGGCCGTTTTGAACGCTTTGCGCAAGGAGAAATAGAAAGAGGCCCGTTGATGTGAACAGTGTGCGGATGTATATTCCTCCTACTTGGTCAATATACCTTGCATATTGTTTCACGGAGAGACGAGGTCGTAAACGCGATTTCTTACGCTTATCTAGTCACAAAGAGGAAGCAAACTAACCACATTATAGGCGTTGCTTAGACGGCTTCATTTTCTAAGCGCGGAATGGCGTTGATCCTTTTGTCCTACTATATAACCCTACAAAGTTCAGTAACAACAACAAGGAATCTAATTCTAGCCCGAAACATTAACAGCCACCTCCCAGTGCACTCAAGAAGCAAGGAAAAAAATGCAGGAGGTGTTAAGCTCGAAAGAATATCGCGCAGGGTCCAGATAACGTTAACAGCATTGGCAGGAGGCCACCTTGTTAGCGACTGCTTCCGCGTGCTCAACAGCCTGCCGTGAGGTTTTGAAACAGTACCAGAGCTGCATAAAACCCTCACGGCTGTATAATGACTGCTTCTTTCGTGTTCCTTGGTGTGCTCAGTTCGCGGAAGGAGAATCAACAAAAACAGCCCAGGGCTCACTTATATCGGAGTGCCTCCCGTACGTGTCACAGAGGCTGGGTGCGATGTGCCTTTTCCTTGATGTCATTAGGAGCCCGGCACACGGGCTTTTCGCCAGTATCCGTTAGTACCGCCTTTTCTGTGAGCCCTTCTGTCTGACTCACAAATGCCGCAAGGCTGGGAGAGTGACTTATCACGGACAGTCCTTTTTATCCTCTTTTCATCCTTTCTCACAAGACCATGCGGTCTATGTTGGAAGGTATGATTTATCAGAGGTATGTTTTTAAAGCCGGGCAATTGAGAGGAGTGGGAGGGGGCTACAGTAGCGAGTAATATCGACCGATAAAACCGCGGAACGGGAAGTTGGCTGCTGATAAAATCATTGCGAGTTTTTCCCCCGATTTTAGCATTTCAGCACGAGGCTAGGAAGTCTTTCGGCAATAATTTTTTATCGGCACTTTTAGTGGTAAACCATGCAACTTTGTGTCCATGCATACGGGCAGCGGGAGAAAACGCCACGGTCAATGCATGGAAGGGGAAAATGAACGCTTTCCTTTAGGGATCCAAAGCGAATCCCTATCTCTGAATAAGCACCGACTGAATCGAAAGCCCCGGCCCAACACTACTAGTACGACCTATAACAATGGCTGGCACATGGTACACAAAGGCACAATTACCCGGTACACACGGTACACAAAGGCACAAAGCACACCCTATGCGGTAGGCACCTATTCCAAAGATAGAGTGTGTATACCTGTGATGTTTTAAGGTTGCTTAGCACTAGTTCCGTGTGCCGTGGCTTCGTAGCTCTTAGGTAAAGGGTTTGTTTATTTATCATTGCTATTTAGAACAGGCCGTTCTGCACAGAATAATTTCGTGAAATTTCTTTCTACTGTTTACCATACTGCGGTCACTTCGCAGATTCAACAGCAGCAATGAAAGAAGCAAATAAACAAGAAAACAATCTCGCTCGGCTCTCTCTTGCCTGCAGTAACCGCTCAGAGAAGCACCAGGCTCTGGTGTCGAAATCTTCATCGCCGCCTGATACGACAAGCTCGAGTCTACCGTTGAAGATGGTCATTACGAGCCCAGCAGCAGCGGCAGCTGTGGCGGGTGAGCTGACAGCGAACGAGCTTTCGTTGTTAGTGTGACCACGAAGGACTGGACAAAGTACCCCTCCTCCCCTCTCCGTCGGCCACGTGCGCTTCTTGAGCTCCCCCCTTAATGCCGCAGAGGTGCGCGCACATCCTGTGATTACTTTCGCTTCACTCCTCAAAGCCACACACACAACAAAGGAAAGCAACACCAATTTGACGCCAAGGTGGCACGCCTCAGTAGGGCTTTCGGTGAGGTTTCGCTTCCAGCGGCGGAAGGCCTTGTCTGGCTTTAACTCTGCGATTTTTCTTCTCTAAGCTTTTATTTTTGTTATTATTACTATTATTAGCAGTATTTTTTGGAGTTAGCGCCGTCTGTGCGAGGTAAGCACCCGCCATCATTTCAGATTTCCACTTCTAGGTGACAGTTGCAGGAGAACTTTCTGCTCCGTGCTCGGGGGTCAATAACTTTTTTCTTTCCTTCCAGCTCCCTTCTCCGAAGAGTATGCCTTTGTTGGCTTGTTTCCTTTTTAAAAAGCTAAGAACAGCAAACGCATAACAATGGAAAACAGTTCAGAGGCATCTCTGTCGTGTATTTTAAGGTGAAGACACGTTGAGAAAAAAGCGTATTATAGTGAAGTATACCCTGTATGAGCATTTATCCCAACCTTCGCGGTCGATTCAAAAAACGCCTGTTTTGTCCGTTTTGTGCAGAAATTTCTGGAACTGCGGCGATATCTGTTAATATGGTATAGGCCTCTATATCCAATGTGTTCAACGGGATTACGCTGAACCTGCAATAATGTAAACCCGCCGCGGTGTGATACATGTACTAATGTCATAAACGAACTCGGCTTATGCAGACGTCTCCTTCTGGCAGAACCTTCATGTGAAGCCCAGTTCAGAAAAAGGAATGCTAAAGGAAGACAAGTGTTCTATAGTAGCATACTTTTTACTTAATTGCACTTGTTACAGCAACAGCATTGCTCACAAGCAGCAACCGTATATTCCAATGAAACGATATTGGACATTTTTACTGTCGCCTGTTGTCGTTTTCCAGACTAGAACACCAGCAAGCACGGAGTTGGTCCTGAAATGGTCCTGAGCTTGTCCTGAGTTGCTCCTGTTGGTCTTAAACTAGCCGTCAGCGCGTATAGGTTTGCTTTATCGTACGGATTATGTTCTTATGAAGTCACGTGGGACAGAGGGGAACCCGCCGTGCTATATTAGGTGGAATTGACGAAAAATCGGGGTAACCGCGTCGTAAACATACTTACTAATTTGAAAACAAAGGAGTTAGGTGGGTGACAGAATACGGAAAAAAATTACAAGCTATTTTACTCCGTGAAGGTAGATCCCCATAGAAATTATTTTGCTCACGACATAGACGTGACACAGAATTTTGCTGAAAGGTAGGGC